>NC_068365.1:71607705-71652705 GCF_020536995.1 Dreissena polymorpha | reverse complement strand
ACTTTGATACGATTATTTCATAACGATTCATGTTACATGCGTATTTGTTTCTGGTGTCATTTTATGCTCAACCGTGGCACAAAAAGCATATTGGTTCACTTGAAAATAGAGACTAACTTGTTCCTATTGATATAAAAAACGACCAAATAGATTACATTCATCTTTCTACTTTGGGGCATTGTAATGATTCCTATAGAGAACGATGAATATACCTACCAACCGACAACAAATGACGCAGATATCTGCCGTCGGCGTATGTGCCTTTCTTACGTGCTTACATCCGTCCGTGTTTGTTCACACGTTAATTTCAACATAAAACATGTTATTGTAAAATAACTAATCATAATCGTGTACTTAGAGAGAGATCACATAATATAAAATTGAACACATGTAGTAGAAACAGTGGTATGAAGATATAATAAGCTTACTTCAATCACCTGTATAAGTAATAAATGGAACGTTATTCACAGTGTGTTCGAACACATGTGCGAAGTTTTCATTTAAAACCTATACTAGAAGCTAGTGATATTTGGATATTGAAAATTTTCATTTACCTATTTTCTAATAACATATATTGCTAATTGGGGAGCAGATATATGTAATTTTATCAGTTACATCAACAAATGATACTGGACTCACGTTACAAGTTTGAATTGAGTGGTGGATTTATGGTTCGTTTTTTATGACCTCACACAACGACTTTTAAAAATTTGTGCGAAGTTTCAATTAAAACCTGTACTAAAACCGGTCATATTCAGATATTGCATGTTAACTACACCGATGTTTTATTTGGTTGGTAAAAAGGGCCATAATTCTGCACAATATAGGTCCGAAATGTAGCAGGTTAACGTTAACCCGAGCATTAAGCATACCTCGACGCCGACATTTTGCTGAGTTGTATAGCTCATTTGGTCAATAGTAAAACTAAAATAAAAAACGTATTGTGCTGACAGAGATAATACAATTTAAATAATTTTTAAAAGTCAAAATCTTACATTTACATTTTTGTTAAACACTCTAATTACAACAAAACAAACTATTATGTATTTATTTTATTGGTTGCTTCGGCCTTCTGTTTGATACGTTTTTAATATAATACATAATAACTAGATCCATATGAGATATTAGTATTATTATATTTTTCTACTGCATCATTAAACGTGCATCCTCTTTCTAAACGCCCGATTAATATACTTAACTTTATTACAGCTTTGTCGGAATAAGGCTTCCCACGCAGAAATGATGTTATTGAATGTATATGCATGATTGGCGTCATATTTGACGTCAATCATGTTTTGATAATTGATGTTGGTCGTGTGTTTTTGACGGATTTACATATTGCGTTTTTTAAAAATATAGACTTACCAAATAAGTATTAGTGACATTTTTATATATAATCTTAGACAAGATGTTAAGGGAATATTTGTCCCAATTCTTCTTTTGTAAAATTGTGATGTTATTCTTTAATGTATAACGTGTTAAATCTATTTGTGTTAAGTTAAATATTGATCATTACTGTTTTTGTTTGTGTTCGTCTGCAGCAAATGAATGGTAGCAGAACAAATTCGTGTTTGTTTCTATTGATTAATTCTCATTTTGTTCATATCCGTTTGTCCATATACTATATATAAAATGTATTTCTTGTTTATTAATTTCCGAATAAAATATAAATCGCTCAGTCTGTTTACATATTAAACGATATCAGCAACATTCCACGCCTACAAAAAGTAGTTCTCTGAATGGGCGGGACTAAACATACAGGACACTACAAATTGTATTGATTAACTAGAATGTGGGAGGAATTTAAAAAATGTTATTGACGGGTGAAGTTTAAAAGCGTAATCGGATGGGGTATTCGATAACACTTCACAATATCATGTCAGCGTCTCCAACGTATGTGTGCACTAGAGGCATAGTACAGTGAAGGAACAGACGAGCATCCACCTTAGCACTGGCTATCCATATTTTCTGATTGTTACCTCTTTGTGCAATTTCTTCTACATTGATATTGCAATTTATGTCATACACAAAAATGAAAGGAGCGCAGTAAAATTAAATTCTTGCCTGCGAAAAAATGACACAGCATGCGAATGGGGGTTCACTGCATCCGTTGTAAAAGTTACCGGATATCATGTAAGCAAACGCTTTGAGATCATCGTCTCCTTTTATACGTATACATCTACGCACAGACTTGGCATTTCTTGCGATTCATCCGCTCTACATCCAACATAACACTAATTGCTGCATGACGATGTCCACAACCGTTCAATATAGATGCCTGCCTTAAACGAGTAGAAGCTATATCCGTGTTTAAGGAATATTTAAAACGCCGAATAATCTATCTGGTAACAACCTGTCGTAGTCGCAAACAGTTAGATTATTGCATCTAATTTTGTATAATACATAATTTTAATACATACTGAAGCAATAGTTATATATATGTTATTCGTGGAATATTAAATACCATTGCATAATACATATTTTATGTTTTGCTCAAAGGTTGTATTAGAATTGTGTTTTTGATATATTAGTCATTCTAAGAGCATAACAAGGCACTCAAACTTAAGCAGTAAGCTGATGCTATTTCGTAAGCAGCCAAGTTCTCCAACGCGTTCGTTTTGTCGTAGACTGCCCGATCGTAACCGATATCCTATTTTATCCATATCAATATAACATACATTTTGTACGTTTCTCCTCGTCATGGAGTATAAATACACTAAAAGGTGCCTCTGCTGCACATGAGAGAGTTTTTCATCGAACAAGTTCACTCCATGTATGATAGAATGTGTGAGCTTTCTCAATCGAAGCCATTTTCTTACTACCTGTAAACAAATTCAAAGTAAAAACATGAGGTCATGTTCCAACTACAGAGCAGGATGTGTTCCTTCTATGGTGTAAAACATAATAGGTGAACAATGAAAGCTTGTTAAAGAATTCCCAACAAGTTTAGCAAACAAGCTTTTTTAATCAGTGGTAAATCGATGTAACATTTGATTTGTGTCACAAGCTAAACATCAACCTTCGGTCTATCAGGTTTGGAGACAGGCGCTATTCTCCGCGCTTGTAATCACTGTCCGGACGACCCACAGGTACAAGGAAACACGGAGCTACTCGTGCAGCCTTAAGAAGCTGTATAGGCGCCTAGTATCTACCTACACATCTGTCGATCCAGTGTTGTATTTCAAGAAGTTTGCGTACGTAAATCGCCGCAACTATATCCCAGTTATCTACCCAGCTCAAAGAAGGCCAATTATTGGATGTTTCTCCTTTACATTTTGTTGAATTTCAATGGCATGTTTAAACCGTTCCGATCTCAACATCACTTGCACAGAATCTTTCGTTACGAACTGGTAATTACCCATATTTGTCTCCGGTTGCGGTGCGTCTGTTAAGATAACTTGTAGCAAATATTGTTGTGGAGGAATGATTTCGTCGTCGAACATCAGAAGATTTTTCATTCCGGACTTCATTCTCCCCAGACTATCATGATATTCATATCGTTATTATTAAACGGAAAATCAATATCAGACTAGAGACCGGGAGTCGCGGACCCTTCCAATTGGTTGCCGAACTGAAAACGCTCCGCACTGAGTACTTGTCATAGGTTTACAGGTTTCTTCTCCATGCACTCCATCCACGGGTATGTTCTCTTCCGCTCCATTACAGTATTATTTTCTGCTCCAATTTCATCAAGTGCTCCATACATCCTGACAGACAATTCTGTGAAGTACTTTGTGATATATATATATATATATACACATATCATTTTACATTTGATCAATTGCGATCATTTTTTGTTGTATCATGATCATCATGTTTGTACGTACAGATTCTACAAAATTATATTATACGGATGGTACACATGTTTTTGTAATTTGCCTAAAATGAAATACATGTTGTAGTTTGTTTTCTTGATAACTCTTTTCTTGTGCATCTTATTTGATTTGTTTCGTAAAAAATGTCGTGTGTTATAAACGCAACCACGTGTAGTCTTAGTATTCGAGATAAATATGATCAGATGATGTATTTAAAATATGTTCTGTCAGTAAACGTGTACACGGAACAATGTTATAAGAAAAATCAAAAGCTGTTTCTGTTAAAGGTCCTGTTCCTTGTCTGTTTGTCAGTCGGTCCGTCTGCTTGAAAGTCCTAAGTTCTGGTAAAGGTCATGTTCCTTGTCTGTTTGTCAGTCGGTCCTTCTGCTTGAAAGTCCTAAGTATGAACATCTTTTGTCCGGTTGTCCTGTGTGTCTTGTCTTTCTGTCTGTCTTGATGTCCGGTTTTCTGTCTGTTTGCCTGCCTGGACGATCACCCGCCCATTCGGAGACCGCTCGAACGATGTTCTGCCGATGTTATTGCCACCTGCATGCCAATATGTCCATCTTATTTGTCTTATCAGTCATATTTGACTGGTCGATATTGTTTTTTATCGGTCAGTAAGTTCGTCCTTTCGTCCTTACACCTGCATCTATATGTCTCTCTGTTGGTTGACCCTATTATCCGAAATCGTTCAAAAATAATAAGTATTATGTTAAGTATAAACTATAGATAACAATGAATGTTAGTGATATACCTGCATTGTGTTTCAAATTTAATATCCTGCATGTTGTTGGACCGCTCCGACGAGAATGATGAATTCAGACTGAAAACTTCCACGAATAATTGTCACATGTTAAATAATGAAAAGCTACACAATTGATTTGGTATTCAATTGTTCCTCTTGTGTATCAATAATTTTGTTTCAAAACTAAAACTTATGTATATCTAGTTATATAGTGTAAGTTATACACTATACCGAAAAGTGTGGTTTATTTAGGCAATTGTCAACGGTTTGATGTTCCGCTGAGAAGGAAGTTGTTGGCATTACAGCATTATCGGAACAAAGAACCGTTCGTAATTACAGAATTAATCAACGTCAAAATTTTATAATTTCTGTTCTAACACAAGCATATATAATGTGTCTTATAGCATACTCCGCTCATTCTATTGCGTTTCAGTGAAATCAGAAAATTATAACGTTTTTGATCGATGCTATACGTAATCATACATACAGAGAAAATAACTTTCAATTGCAAATTTCTAGCATATTACACATACATAGATATCTTGTTTAGATGAAATATTTCAAAGATGCTTTACACGTGCGGTTCCAGTAGAACACTACATTTATTCGTATAAAGCACACACAATATATCAAATTAATTAAACAAGTGTTGATTTTATTTTTATTTTTGTGTGTGATAATCCAAAAAAAAGAACAATAACAAGATTAATGATTCGGAATTAACTTTGTTTCTTTCTTCATGGCATTGTTAACAATTTAATGTACGACTTTATTTGTTCTAAAATGGATTTTTATAGTTAATAAATTAAATACCTATCATAAGTGAACAATTGATTTAAAGTTTGATTACAAGTTGTTTTTTTACGCGGCCAATAGAATACTTGATATAAATAGCTATGCATAAAGTCACCGTAAGATAATTATGAACTGTAATGACGTATTCTCAATATAAGGAGGTAGTTTCCAAGTTATTTCATCTAAATTTGGAAAAGGCATATATAGATCTTTACTGGCTTGGTAAGCATAAGTTTGGTGGTCAACATATCGGACAGGTGGAGTTTCCTCCGGTAGTCCGGTTTCTACGCACCATGCAAGAAAACGAACACAAATCTAATATTTTTCATTTAAAATATTCAAATGTCGGCGAACATTTAAACTCCTAACTTTCTCGAATCTTGTAAGGAAATTACGGACGAATCCTGAGACACTCTTCGTATTATCACATAATGCAGCGCGCGGAAGGACCTCAAACACTTTTAAATACTCGCACACAGTTGACTGAGCAGACGCCCGGCTGACAAGGCTAGCTTGCGCGATAAGACTAGCACCGATGATGGTACACAGGTTGCAGGATCACGTGACCTTTTGGGGTTCCAGTTTTTAACTTTATTGGATTTTAACGATATGACATTTTAAAGTAAATAAAAACATTAATTGTTAGGAAGTAAACGAGGTGTTTAAAAATGCGCATTCAATCTTAATTACTAATACATACCGCTATGCATTATTCTCTGTTAATTTGTCATCATATTAATCAGTTTCAAATAGAGGGAATTAAATTAAGAAACTTTAGAATCGACAGTCATTCCAAGCTAGAAAGTGTATTTCAACGATTATGGTACAAAAACTGTATATCGCCAGATGAAATTGTTAAATATATAACACAATAAATAGCAACAACAATAGTAAATATAAAAGAAGATGAAGTGCACTGGATAGAGATACGGTTTGCGTTTATTTTTGAATGAGTGATTTGATTTTGCAGAGCAAACTGTACTAGGAAATTTTTCTAGATGAGTCTGCCATTATTTGGGAAAGGCAATTTCATGTATTTAGTTGTATATATTTTGAATGGAATTATTTTTTGACGATTATTGCAGAATATGCTGTAAATATATTCAGGGCACATACAGGTGTAATATGTTAAGTGCAATTATGATATTTCATTCGACTTTCAAAAGTTATCCATTTGATATCAGATATCAGATAACAATGAACAGTTGGTGGTCTTCTAGGTTTATTCAAACCTATTTTACCTCCTCATTTTAATGTGTTCCTGATTGTGTGTCCAATGTTGGCAGCGATAATCAAAAGATATCATGATATATAAATTATAGTACGAACAGTTCGGTTCATTACTCAGAAAATAAATAATGTATTTTAAAAGAGAAATGTACCGTATGGTTTTGAATAAATTTGTTACTTGTGTATCCCATAACTAATGCTCATCAATGCATTCTAACTGTTATAAACAGATGATAACTAAATAATTATATTCGTTTTAAACACTGGAAACACTAGGAGTATACATGTCCAAACAAGTAAAAACGTTTATTTTTGCGTTGTCATATAGTTTCTTCTTTCAATTCCGGATGCTTTTTAAAATATAAAAATGACAAAAACACTTGTATCTTTTTAATAATTCGATGGCTAAGAAAAAATATTTAAACAATACATATTTCATTTACAATATGGCATGAAACAAACGGTTGCATTATTAATACTAATCAAACAAAGCAGTATATTGCATAGATTGTTTAAGTAAATGCACGCACATGCAAGTTTATAAAACACAATTTCGAATAAATAAAATACTGCAAATGAAAGGAAATAAACTTATGCTATAATAAGCATTCAATAATAAATATGCATTATTCATATCCAATTTTGATTATACGCATTAATAAAAAATAATGGGAATTTACTACACAACTTAACAAAAGAAATGTTACCATACCAAAAATATATTAGTTACCAATAAATGTAGGTGAATTCAAATAATTTTGCAAGCATGTTCTGCATATAAACTTCATACACAGAAAACTACAGAACAAAACATGCCTCCAGATCGAAGCAGAAACAACTTTATTCTAATTGAGTAACAGCGATCTTGACCAACCCGCCCTTATATCTTAATACAAACTCAATATATTGAGTAGAAGTTTTTTTTTCTTTTTAATTACAGTGACCTTTATCCCACCAGCCTTAAATGCAGTCGCAGCATACGGCTCAATGTAAACCTCATTTATACAAATTAACATAAAATAACACCATCAAAACTGAACTGATTGATCCTTAACTCGTTTCATATTATTAGAAACAGTGCTATTGGTACCACTGTTCCCGAATCTAATTCCTCGGTAGATCAAGCTGTGTCGGAGCAGAAACAGTTGTACCGAGGTACTGGCCGTTTACAATAACCAATTGTCAAAACCCTCTCGTCCGCTAAATCTCACAAGTAATCCGTATCCGTGTAAAATTTAAATTGAAACAATGAAAGTGAGATGCTGCAAGTTTATCTTAACCAATTTTAAAGTACAATGAAGGATCATAATTCTGCTAAATTGCAGGTCAGAGTTAAGGAACGAGGTCATTGACCGCACACAATGGCCCCGAAAACATGCATTAAGTTCCAATTGAATAACTGTAGTAGAGATGTTGAATATGTGATGTTGCACGTATACCTCAACCAATTTTCTAAGCACACAAGGGTCATAATTCTGCTTAATTACAGGTCAGACATATTGCACGTTAACCTTGCCCAGAAAATGTCGCTTTCACCAACGCAGAAGCCGACGCTGACGCCGACGCAGGTGTCTACATTTGGGTGAATAGTAAAGCTCGGACTTTTTCTGTTTAAAATCGACTTAAAAATTAATAATTGATGCTCACACTGGATGTATGCTCACAAGTACCTCCTCTGCGGCATATTGAAGATTTTTGAAAATTGTTAGCGGAAGTATGCACGAATTAACGGAAAATCCCGTCATACACCGTGTGAAAAACACAGGTAGGTTTAGAAGCGACACATGTGGTCACCTTAATTATGGTGGAAAAAAATGTCACAATGTGTGCGTCGATGTAGCGTCAGGATTTTTTTGCTAATGTTTTCAAGAATGTACACATGTTTCGATATATTTTACATGCTTTTTCAATTTTCAAGAAAAAAAACAGTGGAAGGTTGATGTTGTTGAGAGAAAAATTTTGCAATTTTAATTATTGTGAAAAAAGAAAATCTTACATTGTTTAATTTATTTTCCTCTTTAAAAGTCATCGCCGCCAGAAACACCATCAACGCTATTTATACTTTAAATTACAACCGCTTCCATTATGAATTCTACCGCTGCCATCACTACCACCACTCATACTATAACCGCCTGTATGGTTATCTTCTAATATATAATTATCATATGCACGTATGTACTTAATAATTCTTCCGTATTATTATCCTATGATTCATGTGTACTAATAAGTGTTTTTCTCCGGTGTTCTGTGTGTTACATTAGCTGAAGCAAGATAGGCATGGTTGTATATCATAAACATAGCAATAAACACATTTTATTGGAGCATTGGGAATGTAATCACAGGGATATGCACATTCCTTACGTGTGGTATTGGTCGTTATTGTCGACATTGGTAAGGAAAAACTTATTCATTTAAAATACTTTGAATACATAGCACTGTATTGATACAAAGGCTAGCAAGACCCATTTGCAATATCGATAGTGCTGTGTTTTATTTTTCAGTACCTAAATGAATTATTTAAAAAATGTAATAAACTCATAAAATTATTTTTAACAAATCATAAAGACCTCTGAAGTTGGGTTTAATTAGCTTCAATATACCTCCTCCCCATACAGTTCAAGAACAACAAACAACGACAACAAAAATAACAAAATAATTCCCATTTCTTAAGATTAAAATTCTCATCTCCCTGACACACGTACATGGACGGTTATACCGAGATAACAAAAAGATTGGAAGGTTATGTTAACGCATATGTGATTGAACAAAAAGCTGCGTGCTTTAAAACACATGCTTAGTCTTATTATTGGTATTTTCGTAATGATGCTTGGTGGCGACCATATAAGTGGTAATATATTAATTTATTTGACCAAAGCATAATAATAGAACGATTGTTACCAAGGGAAGTAATTGGTACGGGTATGATTTGCTGTTTAAAAAATCATTAGTCGCTTTTTATTGAACATATATTTATCTATGTGATGGTCTGCATGGTGTGAACCCTTAATCATGTACCTGTAAATATAAAGCACACAAAATATACAGATGCTAACTGAATCAGACAAACATATTATCACAATATGTCGCTAGCAACTGTGTGCTGCTATTAACATGCGGGCGATATCACGTCAGGTATCTTCTGGCATTACCAGTACGCGTGTTTACAGGTACTCATTGCCTTTTACATTTGATTATTATTTGCACAGCGTATGAGTAACATTTGTACGTCCCTTTTGTTGCACAATAGGTAAATATTAACACTTTACACGGTGATGAATATTAACACAAATTATGTTCTCTATAGACACGTTTGTGTGTAATTCGACAATATCGCACTTTCACAAATTTTTGATAAACAGGATCTGAATCGTCTCATTCATTAAATAATGAATAATAATGCAATATCAATGGGGTTTATCAACCAAAGGTAATACAATTTTGCACTCTAGTTCAGCGTGCACTCTCACAGGTATGTGACAGTCATTATTCTCGCATACAAATACTTAAAGTTCATGAATCCCTGTGTCAACAGTGTTGACTTTTGACCACCATTGTTTAGATGAGGCTAACTGTTGGCGTACATGCTAAAATGAAATGCGCGTCGAATCGATTTTATATTGATTTGTTGAGACGTGTATGATATTAGTTTTTTGTCATGCAATTCCTACAATCCGTTATATTTAAAAATGATGGATACATATACATATATATTTTTTCAAAATCTTCTATGAAGGCTTGCTTATATGCAAACTCAACAATGACATTGACGTAACTAATACAGGGACAGAGAAAAAATATTAATTGCCATAAAAGTATTTTATATGTTTTAAAATAATAAGGAAACGTTTAATAACAAAACTACGTCTACCACAGCTTATACAATGACACTAACCTATGAAATACTCGTGAACGTATACACAGGTCAATACAAAAATAATATAAAGTTACAGTATCCGCGTTTACTTTAATGCTGATTTTGTCTTTCAAGAACGCGAGTGACCTCTGTCTTGGATTGACGTGGATCACACGCATGCGTACTTAATCGAAATAATCGAAATGTGATAACACGTTGTTTACAAGTTTGTGAAAATAACATTGACCAGCGATACAGTAATTTTAGGGACTGTCACATTAAGATAAAGGATTCAATTGTTACGGTCTGCCTGTGACGTAAGCTTATCTTTTTCCAGATGTTTTGAATAAATAAGTAAAGTATGTCAGCGATGTGTGAGAGTCATTTAAATTGTATATGGCCATACAGTTTAGCGAAACTACGTACCCTTGGTTTGGAGATATTAGATCAATAACATGTTTTCGACTTAGCTTTGGCATGTTAAATTTTACATTTACAATCAAGATCTCGTTATGTGAGAAAACAATATCGGGCGGTCCTATGGTGATCGTTAACCGATATATCTCATATGTGGGAATGAGTATTAGACTGCAACAATCTAATTTATTTCTTAACGAGTTTTATGAGATCACATTCTGTCAATATAAGTAATGCTTTTGTAATAAAACGAATGTAATCCAATTCAAGTACGGGCATTACTCTGTATTTGGTAAGACGAATGTTTGGAATGAAACACTCTCAAACGTTTGTTTGCATTCATCACAAATAAAAACAAATCGAAACCCAATTGTACCAGCATGACTTGTCTAATCATTTCTGCATGGTCAATATTAACTATATGCATTTACATGTAATAATACTGTACAGACTTTTACAATGTGTGCTTGACAACTCGAATTATTAATTAAAAGACCTTTTAAAACGTAGTTCTGCGCAGTTTTATCTGGTTGACTAAAGAATTAGCAGGTGGAAATCACCGTATATGTTTGGGTTTCCAATTCTGAGAATAGTATGTTAATGCATACACTTGAGGTTATCAGACGAGTCGAAGACAAGTGTACATGTCGAGGATTTCCGAGCCAAGTCAGCTCTTTGCATACTCGTCAGATACGTAGATATTGAGGACCTTTTTACATTCCACAAACAGCAAATTAGCGATTGATAAAAACAGTAATACTCGTACAAAAAAAGAAGTGAATCTAGCCATTTGTAGTAGTATCATATCATTTTGTTAACATTCGCGGTTGCACCACTCGTAATAGATTCAAACATTTTAAGTGAAAAGCCTTGCAATAAAATGCATCATATTACTCATATGACTCAAATTAATACGCATGCCAAACAAGACATCCTGCAGTAGAATAAGAATGCAAGAATAATAAATGACCCTAAACCAATCACTTTAACCGTGTTCAATCTTTCAACAACTGCACACACACAAATTAAATCCGTGCATGTGTTTAACTAAATGATAAACGTATTTATCAGCTACCGAAAAAGTCAATACAATGTACTTGCTAGATGTGTTGAATATATTGTCCGCTGAATCATCGATTAACATTATTTTGGCGTTAACATGCTTACCTGTTATGAGAAATATATGGGATCTACAATCGTTTACACTATACATGACATTTTTAACCTGCCTCACTTTAATACATATTGTTTAATTTGTTTCTTTTGTATTTTCCTAAGTAAACTATTAAGTTTAAGCTTTGTGTAAAATAGTGCTCTGCCTGTTAATTGGGTTAACAAGAAGCTAAAGAAGTGTTAGGGTCCGTGAATGATACCAACTTATGAATGTGCAAAGGATTTGTTCAATTGGTTTGTTTATGAATATATTTGCCTTTATTAATGCAAATATAATGTTTACTTTTTTCACACACACACATAAAAGGTCCCCCCTTATGTAGAAAAAGTAGTATAAAACAATGGGACATACACATTTAAAGTGTAAACACATATATTATTATCTAATGTCACGAATTAAACATATAATTATTTCATAATACGTCACGTTTTAATAAATACATATTTAATACGCGACTAGTCAATACATAATGAGATCACACAATAAAACGACATTAACCAAAACGATTCTGTCTTTAAACAGAAAAAAAGGACAAACTACCCACGTAGTTTTGCTATATCTGAAAGGGAGTTAATGTTCGGAGTTATTACAGATCAGAACTCAGATTGTGTCCCTTCTGTCCATGTAAACATTTAATGGTTCTTTGAGCTTTTCATCAAAGCCGAAAAAATCTATTAGACTTATGATTGACGGTATCACATCAATTGGACTTATATTCATGTATAATTCATTATCAATTACGTACGTCACATGCATACATAACATCAGCAAAAATGTTATGTTATATATTATACAGAACATCAACTATATATATACTCGGATAATATGTGACGATGTGATAACTCACATAACGGAATTTCACATGCACTTAGAATGCGATTATGTCGCCGTTTCATAGTGGATATGTTTTCCGCCTAGCGACCGGATGGTAATTGGTTCGATCCCGAAAGTCGGAGATATTGTTTTAGATCGATTTAAAGACATAATGTACTGGTTATATCCTGTAAATGACTCAGGAGTGCCTCAGTAAGCTTCAGGATTTCGATCCACTCGACTTAAAACAAAAATGTGAACAATGAATATACCACTTGGACAAAGTATTGCTTGTTAAGTCCGTGTTCCTTGCGAATGCGATGTTATAAGAAATTGTATGAATAGCACATACGTCTTAGCAGTTTACTATATGAATACTTCTTCCTCGTCGGAAGACACATAGTAGCTCGTTTCTGTACCTATATTGTTCCAAATTTATTGATGTGGTATCTGAAGCATCAATTAGTGGGAAATATGCTTGATTCACTGTCATAAACCTAGCGATAAACCTGTTTTAGTGGAGCATTGGGAATGCTATCATAGGGGTATGCAAATTCCATACAGGCGGCAATGGACGTTTTAACAGACAATTGTGAAAGTGAAACAAATATACTACAATACACTTAAACTGAACGGACAATTACTATTATTATTAAATAGTTATACTCATTGTACGCTTTGTACAATTTTCCCCCAAAAGTGTTTAGCTTACTTAATTAAATGATACATATTTTATAATAAATACAAATCTAATACATGTTATTTTTTTCTGTCCTAAGGTTTTGATCAGATGATGAATATAACTGAATAATTATAATAATGCACACTTTGTTTTGTTCCTATGCCTTGTAAATCGTTTTTTTTTTAATAAGCGTCATTTATTGGTTACGGATTATCGCAAACATTAGGGAGAAACTTACCCGTATTTAAGCAAAAAAAAACATATTTTCTGTGTGATATATGTTTGATAGTAAAGGCAATATGTACATGTTTTCGATTTAAGTAACCCATGTCAGAACAATAAGTGTGCAGTAAACAGTACAACACAGGCATATATATCACTGCATGCAACTCAAATACGTACAATAACGTTGCGGCTCACGTTTGTGGTATGCACTATTTATTCTGTATTTTTAAGTGCTGCATGCAGGCCATGTCAATTATTTTTCTAATTTCGGGAACGTCCAAGAAGACGAACAATATTCGCTCATAAAGACGAAAAATCTACTTTGGACGATTTGTGATCTTCATATTCGTACTTTATCTACAAAAACAATGATCAATGTATTATTTGTGAGGATGCGATAACTGTTCAAACGTCCTATGCGCCAATGTCAAATATATATTTCAACACATTTTGTGAACAATATTTGTTTATGCATTCGTCTTAAACGATTACGTTAGCACACAAATTAATTAATATCAATATTGCAAAATCATACGAGGTTATTAAATGAGGACTGCAGTCTTAAGTATCCATAATAATATTTGTTTAAGCTTTTGATAGACATATCTAACACAAGTCCACGTATTTGTTATAAATGTGTTTCTGTATCCTAGTATTTGTATCGCCACTGTGTGAAATATATTTTTTTAACTAATTATTTTTTTACACTTTGAGAATATTTAAACACCTTAAATGCACGAACGTTATGCAATATGAATATTAAGCAAACATTATACATTAATTGCTTATCGATGCTGAAAGCGGCGGCCACTGCGATCTGTTATAAGATCGAATAGCAACATATTTAAATCATACCCTGGTATGGGTATGTGTGTTGTGCACGCATTAGGTCAATGTACTTTGAGTTTATTCTATGAATTATTTTAATTAAAATATATGTGTAATTACTTTCTGATAATGATTAACTCGATCAATTTATTCAACAGTGTAAGGAAATTATTATATTTCACTCACATGAATAAAGTGATAAATACATGTTAAGTCAAAACAAAGTTCTATAATTTTGCTTGTTAAAAAATACTTTGTAGAAATGAGAATAACAGTATGGAATGTACGTTGGAATAACATTAATAGCGTACATACGATCCTTTAATATTGTTTGTTTATTGTGCTCCGCTGTGTTAGGGGTATAATAAATTCTAACAATAAACCCAACTGTAAAGCATCATTGATACCCACACTGAATTCTCTGGATGCAACACTTAAATTCCCTCGAGTCGAGTGTTGTGAATAAAATCCACTATGGATAGAATGTCAAAAGCATACAATGAAGGTGTACATTTTATTTATTTTATTAACACTATTGATAAAAGTGTTTAAAGTAGAATAAAGATTGTTCGATGCATTTTATAAAAAACGTCTACTAGCGATAGCGCAGCTTAATCTTCATAACAAAATCAAGCTTTTATAAGCTCGCACACACCATTTCTTTGTAAATCTTTTAATAAACCTTTTAAGTAAGGCGTTAGTTTCTGTATTTACATAATTTACGCGAACTGTATCATATGATTAACTATTAATGAATATATAGAAATCGTGATATTATAGAAACGTTATCGGAAGAGAAATTATTCTGCGCTAAATTGTTTTTAAGTTATTTTTTTACTAGCCAATCGCATGTAAACTACTGGAAAATATTAAACTACGACATTCAACATACACATCATGATTTTATGTGTGTTCGCAGCCATGGTACGGTTAACATGAAGACATTGAGATTTACAAAGGTTGATATGATCCTAAACACCACACCTAGCCCACCATTTAAAACAAAGCATACGATTGTGCTAAAGCGAGTTGTCAAATTCTGATTACGCATTTGTACACAAGTTCGAAAACTAATGATTCTCATTTGCAACTGGCCGCAAATCCTTTATTCACCACCATTAGTTGACATTCATAATCTTATACCTCAGTACCATACTGGCAAAACCCCTTCTGTGGTCGGGGCTATTTTTTAATAGTGCGGCAAGTTAGAAAAAGTACGCAATTAAAAAAATTTAGTCCGTTATGATATTATTATAGTCTATATAACGTTAAAACAGTCGGATTGACGTTAATATATTGAGGTTTTCAAAAGTTATTTAATTAAATAACTTCTGCCGTCTGCAATTTAATATTACAAAGTTTAATTAAGTTCTGATATGTTATATTTAGGGTAAAGTGAACAGTTTATTCTCTATGTAAATAGTCAACAGAAATATCCACAGTTGAAAGTGCTTGTTTTTTTGTCATTTGTTGTTGAACGGTATGTATCGTGTTGTGTTTTGTTATGCAAGGTGTCTTAACTTAATGTTTTTCAATACTAGTGATGGTTCGCCGGCCTTTCTTGTGATTCATTACTCGTATGTGCGTCATTTTGTTTTTGTTATTACCCTTTTTTGATGGCTTGCGTGTGTGGAACCGGATTAATACTCATCATAAACGGCATTATTAAATACAAATGTATATATTCAAAGGAGTTTGCTTTTAATGTGTATTTATATCGATAAACAGCTTAATTTGCAATATGTACTGTACGTATTTAATGTGCGATATGTTAAGACTTACGGGCACACAATCAATACCACGGCGTCAATGAAAACGATCCCTTGTTTATGTTTTGTTTGGAAAAACATCTTTTTCGAAATTACACCCTTTTTGTTTTTATTCATTTCATTCAACATTTGCACAAAAACATTTTCAGTTAATGTATTTACTATGTTCATATAACAGCAGACTCATGTATACAATTTACCTTTTAGCAATGTTAAAATTGTGTTTAATTTATGTGGAATATAACATGCTAAATGTGTCGTTATTGTATGTATACAATACTTGATTATTTAAATTAATATTTAAACAAGCGAGGTAATGGACCAAATCTGTGAACTGAATTGTTGTAAAACACATTACTCTTTTTTTATTCACCCAGGGTTTTTTTCTCCCCGAAAAAGAGCTTTATACTTGTATTCATATTGAGACTGTGTATATTAAGAAATTAAAGCAAACCGCATTTGTGAATTCTATTTACAGCTATTGACCTAGTTGTAAACGTTTACTTTCATTTAGAAGGAACGTACATGAGTTGTATAATTATGGGATATTTACATTTGAACCCATGACATTAACCTTCAGGTTATAATGCATAAGGCCTTGTTCGTACGTAGAACGAACAATTTGACACATATCTCAGGTACGTACTAATCGATGAATGCTACTCATTACCTTGAATTATATTCAAGAATCATAGCTGGCGAGGTGTATTTTAAGCTGTTGATGATGTTATAAAATAGTTTCGAATATGGTCAATATATTAAACCGATTTCATTATTCGACACAACTATCTAACATTTGTTAAGAGTCATTTTATATCAGGTATCTACCTCTCAACTCAACTCAACTCAACTCAATTTATTCAATAATAAGGCCACTGGCCCATAATATATAGGCCACAATACAAAATAATTTACATCCCCCAATCAACATTTTGCTTAGACATTCTTTGGTTAAGCTATACAAAGTACAAATTAAACAAAGTAAAAACATAGCGAATAGTTCTTTCACAGCTGACAGCTGATATATAAGCAACAATATAAAATGTGATAAATGTAGCATGTATATAAATGTCATGAAAACAACAAATTGTATATTTGGTGGTTAGTGGCAAAACCACGCCTACAAAGAATGCTATTTGTTAGGAAACATAATTAAGAAAACATTTATAGCATGTCAGCTTTTTAGTAGCGTAAATAAACGTGACATCATTAAGTTTCTAGACTGTTGTTCTCAACTGTAAAATATTTATGAATGAAAACGACATCAGATCAATGACGTTACTAAATAGGGAACGATGTACTAAGATAGGCGGAGTATTGACAAATTATAGTTCACGTCCAAAAGCTAGAACAAAAATAATCAGAACCATGTTAGAATCGAAAAAAATATTTGTCTTTGCTGGTCCGCCGTCGAACAACCAACAGTAAGGAGTATAGATGCGTGTTAACAAATCACTCGTTTTTCGTTCTCGTGATCTATTTCCTACGAATCTACACTCCCCACCGCGGGCCATTCGACAACACACCACAATAGAAAGCTATTATTTCTTAAACATCCCTCGATCAACATTTTGCTTAGAAATGACTTGGTGAACAGAAGTACAATATTTGGAATAGTACTTTCACAACAGACAGCTGGCCCATAATATATAGGCATCAATAGAAAATCATATACATCCCTTAATAAATATTTTGCTTAGAAATGATTTGGTGAATATTAGTACCGACACCCAAATACCCTTAATAAATCTGACTATAAAATAGATGATGCATTGTTATTCAAATTATTATTTGCTTTTGCAGCTTAACAATAATTATTTAAATCACACGTTTCCGTGTTCCGTTTGTGTTTGTTTAATATAAACGCATGGCTATCAGGATTACATACCTCATGGAAAGGATGCGTTAACATTTCTAATAATTACAAGTTCTTAATCCAGTCCTCGTTAAAACGTCAAGTATTACGCACATAACTTTAGGCTAAATATGTTTGAACCTACTTTATGTTTCCTAAGTTCATACTGCTACATCTATGTCTAAATACTTATTAAACGGCTGCGGTTTAAAGCATTCCAATTTGTAATTCCTCAATCGATAAATTGACACATGATGTACAAATATTCATAAATAAGTTGCCTCGACAATGAGAGTCTTATACACAATGTTTGCTCGTACGTAAAAAATAAAATAAAAATAAACGGCATCCATGTATATTTTTTCGTTGTGTGTTCACACTTGTTCTTTCTTTGTTTATTATAAGCTCTTCTGCGTTAGTATGTTTGCATAAAATATCTTTTTGCATGGATATCCCGACAAAAAGCGGTAAACATATATGTAACCAGCAGTATAATTCTTCTATATTTTTTAAAATATGCATTAGTTTTGAACCGTCTGTTCTACAAAAAATGTTTTGGCGAACAATTAAAACACCGCTTATTTACCTGCAAGTTTGTTTAAATTGTAAACCAATTATTTAAGTTCTCGAGGCTCCGTGTTTTTGTGCAAGGTATAACCAGCATATGTAGAGTTCGTAGAAAATAAAGTACATAAAACACAAATGTATTGTCCGTTTCCATGACCACATTGACCATTAAAGCAAATTTTGGCCAATGCAACAAATATTGTGTGTATACCTGTTTTCAACGTAAGAACACACTTTAATAAGAAAAAGATGAATGCTTACTTTCATCAAATAACTAAAATTACATCTGAATAGTTATAAACGCAATATAGTTCTGACGCATTCTATGATATAAAAGTAATTTATAGTTCATCATGATCGTGAAATCTTGAAATCACCTGCATTCATTTCTTCTTAAATAGCAAGGAAAAAACAGTTTTAATGACATAACATTGACTCATTTTGTTATTTGTTAAGGTAAATGAATACAGAATTTACAACCAAGCAAAAAAAAATCACACCATTAAATATATATTATTTTCAACAATGTTTGATAATACCTTTGATTGCTTTCTTCAACAAGAAAGTTCTTACATTTCTTCTGGAACAAATTTTATGTCTGTAAACATCTGGATAACAAGACAGACGACAAAAATTCTCATAGTACTTGTTAACGGATATTTTTTCTAGAGACTAATAGATTGGTCTGCAACATTGTTGTTTGTTTTATCCCAAGTTGCTAAGATCTTAATCTGTCTCGTTTTGCTCCAGTCAAACACAACAATCTAGCGTTCCACTGAGATTCAATGAGAACAATACGTTGTTGTAAAAAACCCTATTTTATTATATAAAAATATTATGATTACTGCAAAAATAATAATAATTGTTATAATAATAAGAAGAATAAATACTATTCTATAACAATAATAATCATACTACTACTACTACTACTAATAATAATAATAATAATAATAATAATTATAATAATAATAGAACTACGTTAACGTTTAATCTTTATTGATTACAATCGCTCATTTACATATGAATCTTAAAACTAAACCCCAAATGTGAAACGTACGCATATTTAAGCAAATGGCACGTTTATATTGTACGTTTTCTTTATATCGTTATATTTAGAAAAGCATAAATTATGTTCAGGAAATGTAACAAAAACATAACGGCATGCATATAAATACAAACAAGTTATTTAGGCATTACGATGTGTGTACCACAATTATGCTGTTTCACCAAGGGACAAGCGGCGTCCTCCTTGCTCTATCTTCTTTGTGGTATTTAGGTGTCTTTTTTGTCGCTTTGGTGCCGTTGGTGTAGTAAGACGGATTTTACCTCGCGCGATGGGCGCCATGTTAATTTACATCGATATTTTCAATCTTTTCTATCTCTGTATACTGCCAACCGCTCCTTCGAGTATTATAGGCAGAGGGACATTATCGAGTCCGTTTCCTGGGAAGAACCAGTACTAATTGTCTATGAAGGAGATAATGAGAATGCTCCCCGAATGGGGAGCGAACCCACGAACTCCCAATCGCTAGGCGGACACCTCATCCATTACACCACCGCGATCTTAACCCTTTATCCCCCACATATTGTAAGTTACAGGTTTTGAATTTCATGTATTTTATATAAGCCATGCAACTATTGCTGTACAACATGTATTGGTAGTCTTTTTGCATCTGTAATTACTATCGAACCTTTTCGCCCCCATCAATGTGTTCGTACCAAATATTTTTGTACTAAACGATTGTTATAGATTAAAGGTAAATTGAACTTGCTTTTATGCCTTTATGTATGTTAAACTATTCCATCAGTTGATTAAACAATATTAATGTATATGTTCAGGCTTTTACCGCATTGCCATTTGAATATCAACATTAATAAAGAAATGGCTTATGGTTATACTTAGTGCTGCAACAATATACCGGTTTATCGGTATATATCGCAATACGCAATTCGCTTATTGTATTGCGATACGATTTTCATCATACCGGTACGAACATTTTACAAAAATTCATTCACATTTCGTCCAGAAATGCCATTCGAAATAATGATAACAAGGTAAACAAAACAAAGCAGTGTAAAAAAAAATACGTAAAAATAGCATTCTGAAAGTGTATTATACAGAGTAGCGTTGTTACATCGGAGCATTCGTTCAATGCTTTTGAACAGATTATCGTTGAATTAATTGCGCACAGCTGTAAATGTTCTGTTCGATTCTGAATTGAGCATTATTAAATTTGTATTCCGAACTTTGGAATTACGCTTCCAAATTTTAATGCTAATGCGACAATAAAAAATTCTAGCGTCAAATAAAAAGTGCTTTATCCTTTGTCTCAATAAAAAGCGCGCAAAAATTATACAGACATGAAGAACGTGGCATGGAAAGTATGGGTGTATTTTGTGTTGTATAAAAACAGGAACATCACGTCAGGTGAATTACGCGTGTTCAGTGGAAAAAAACGCCCCGGTTGAACGTTATTTCATCACATCTTTAAATAGTAACGAATGCCAAAATGTATTTGATACTTAAGAAAATTTGCGAATGTTTGTGTTTCTTGTATTCTTGAGCATATTTATATTAAATATATACCAGAATTTGCTTTAAAACTGGAATATACGGGATTATCGGGTAATTGGCAAGTTAAAATTTTGGTACAAGTAAGCAATATATTGCAATATATTGCAATACGGGTTTTTGAACTGACAATATATTGCAATACGGTTTTTGGCGTATTGTTGCAGCACTAGTTATACTAGCTGTTGTCATTTTTACCCTAGACAGCATAACAATAATGTTGATGTTAACGATTGTGTGGTGCAACAAAACTTGTTTACAAGCACAAGAGAATGCATGCTTTGTAAAGAATGTTTCGTTACTGCAACATTCCTTTATCTTTATCACCTTGTTGAAAAGTAATAATTCAAAATCAGCGATGATTACATATTTGTATTTGTCGACGAAACAAAGTAAATATACATCAGAATAATTGTGTTGTGTATATATGAAAGTACTATATCTAAAGCCTGAATAATTGCGTTATAAGGTTATTTTATTTTTCCGGACGTCTATCGGCCACAGTATCTTAAATCTTCAAACTGAAAAGTGATTATAATTAATAATATAAATAATATATACATACATCTGAATGGTATAGGTTAGCTTTCATAATTCACTTACAATTCGTGTTCAAAATACAGCACAAATGTTATTGAAAGTATGCATTTGCTGGCTTCTTGTTGTTATTTGGTAAGTATGTCATAGTTTAAATGATTAACAAGAACAAACGGGAACCACATTTCCTGTTTTTACAGGGCACGTTTGAATAACACACAGACGAATAGCGGCCTCACGTCAATCACATGTCAAGACAGCTCAAGATATATGCGTCATCAATAAAAGCAAAACAAGGAAACGTATGCACTGTTATGCTGGTTCAAATTTGACTGGAGTCTGTTTTGTCATTTCTAGCTATAAAGTGTTGGTCAGTGCGTATTTGAAAAACGAATTAATTCAATTTCGAAAAGACGAAATCGATTTTCTGTCATATTATATCATTTGCAAGTTCCGCCTTATTTAAACCGCATATTGTATCTTAACTATAATACATGGCAATGAAGTTATCTTGTTGTCGTTGAGAAAATATCTGGTACATGCAGCATTATTAATCGGTCTGTTAGATTTACAAAGCTTAACATTTTATGATCAAATACTATTTAAGTATTTTAACGCGTCGCATCGTCTAATTATATTATACCAAGCGTTTTGTGTTCAATAATACAATTTTATACGTTTTACTCGGGTTTGCTTACTATAATTGTTGTAAATTAGTAAATTCATGCATACGTATCCACTATCTGAATTTGTTTGCAATTCATTTTGAGGTAATGATAATTATGTACAAAATTAGCGTTCGACGTTACATTTTGCTCGCCTTTTGTAACATATTAAAGCATGTCGATACAAGTTCATTTATCGAACAATCAACCGAACGCGCTTACATGCACAATAATCCACGCACTATTGACAAACCGCGTTTTAATTTATGAAAGGGCAATAGTTTGCAACTGAGTTTTAAAACACGCATGAAATAGTATTCTGCTGTAGATGCATGCGTCAGGAAGATGCACATCCGTATATGAAATTACTGAATGTCTGTCCAATTTAGCGAACAATTTCAAGTTGGCAATAGTGATTCATCGAAAGCATTATATGTCTTCTTATTGGATCGCAATTGTTCGGAAAATATTCCCAATGTCTCGATCATGCATTATTGTGTAAGAAAATATACAAAGAAATCGCAATAACATTATATAGTACTAACAACAATGCTACAAATAATATCTTTATTATATAAATCTGTATGCGACTAAATACAGGTAAACAAATATAGTTGTAAATTGATTATGTTGGTATTTGTTTCACAGAAAAAATTAGTGTTCAGGTCAATATGTAATATAAAACTTATCTGTGTCAACCGAACTTTATCGAATGACAGTTATCGCTTATTACAGTAAAGTTTAGAAATACAACTTTGAACCAAATTCAATGTACAATAATACGTTGTTATAACACATTTCAGTATTCACGTTTTTAAAGTGAATATGATATTGTTACATGAATCCCATTTACCAAGTTAAAATAAATATATGGAAACATTGTGTGTCCAGAAACGTAAATAGGAGACACAATATTATCCGCTTATGTTTATATTTGGCGAAATTCCAGTTAGTTATACAAGAACATACATACCGTGCGACATTTTACATCACTGCATGATTCGGATAGGGATCACAGCGTTGAAACAAACGCCAATGGGTCTATTTAACTGGCGTTTAAACCGTGCTGTAATCAGTTTTGTTTATAATTAACCACCGAAGGTCATCAGTTCCGCCAAAGCAATCTAATTGGATTTCGTCGATGTTTCTACTTGGGTTTGTATGTTGTTCTGTTCAGTGTTAGTCTAAAAAAAGTCTACATGTGGCACTTTAGTTGTTCAATTCTGTAAATTAAATTATGGATTGCCTCTTGCAGAGATATACATTATTGGACGAGAATACAATACACAGCTTTGCATGTAAGGCGATCGTGATTAAATTGGGTATACATATTTCATGGTATCTGCAAACATATCTCTGAGGGGTCCGTATAACGTTCAAATGCACACCAAGTGGAATTATTCTGACAGTCGTTTTTGTTTACAATAATATTGTGTTCATTTTGGTTTGTTAATTCAAGGCGAGTCAGATGCCTCGTCCTGTACATGTACACATTAATTCTACAGTTTTCTTCACTTTACAACTTCGATTAACGTTTTATCGAATACGATTTTCAATGAATTATGACCATCTGAAAATGCATTTTTAATTACATTACTGATTCGTTTGGCAATATCGAAGCTAACACTGACATATCGCGTGACACCTACTCATACATTATAATCTTGGGCACTCCTACGTATTATATTGCTCGTTATAAAATGTCAATATATTAACTACAAATCGAATTGCACAATATGTTACAATATGTTACAAAACAAATTCAATGTGACAAAGGTGTAGTTATTGGATATAACTCAGTGAGTTGTTTGTCGTGAAAGTTCGTAACTACCAATTATTGTTTCTGGGCGTGTTCATATCGAAAGTAAAAACGTGATATAATTATGCTCAACTACAATAGCGTTTTTATACTTCAAACTACCAGTGTAAACGTTATCTTTTGAGTATGATGTTTTGTTGTTTTTATGTATATACTTTAGTCCGTTTAATGAATAAGTTTGATATCACGTTTTTGAAGAATCAGATACAATGAATCAGTAAATAACGGAAGACGTTGATACGGCAAAACAATTGATTGAATTAAAAAACAAATACATATTTAGCAACTGTCAATTTGAAATGTCATCTTCGCGTGACGTCGGAGTAAAGAATACACAGAAAACACACGGTGTGTATGTGTTGTATCGTATTTTTATTTCTTCAAAACTACAATGCGCATAGTATACGACACTATTGTACTAAACGTGGAATCCCCATTACGGGCTAGATTGCTAGGATTGACGTCATATCTGTAGCAAATGTAATCAAGCGAAATGCTCCGGAAAGATCACGCGTGTTTTGATTAATTTGGGACTAGGAAATCATTAAACGGTAATTGCCTTGCTTCCTAATTTCCCCAAATCCATTCATTTAAGCGTGTAAGCGTATCCAATATTCCGTTATTGCTGTGTTGGTATCTTGTGATGTGTTTGGTTTAAAACAAAACGATACAAACATTATGTGTACACAACGTCAACTGATGTTAACGAAAACATGCTGGTAAATCATCAGAGTCGTATTTCTATCTAAAGTCGGCAGACCGTTAACAAAACAAATTTGCTATGCTAAAGCGCTTCAAAATCAACAGATATGAATTACAAATGCGTAGTGATCTCGAACATTTCTAAATGTAGATCAATACACAACGAGTAGTCCGTGCACGAGACAGGTCTATTCAATAAGGTTGGACAGAGGCTAGTCTAATCCATGAGGTGTTATTCAATGTTGCGGTAGCAATGGGATAAAAATGAATTGCAACATGCAGACTTGTCATGTTTTTCCAGAAATTAAATATGGGGCACTATTTTACCGGAAATGCGATAATTCTATCTTGTTTAATGAATTGTATAATAAAACTAGAAAATTATTTGTTTAAAATTATATAAAAGTATATTAAAAACTGTAATCTACATACTATCTATAGAATCTTATTTCATTTTTTAAACATGTCGGCACTCGTAATGCTTTTGAAATATTACATTCAAAATGGCAAGCAAATGACTAATAATAAGATGTAGGATTCGCAAATATGCTATGCAATTTGCATGTGTTGCGTGGATTGTATTGTTTACTACCAGTAAGATATGCATGTTTTATAAAACAAACATCCTAGACTTCCTGGTAAAAGAGTATTAATTTATATTTGTATGATAAAATAGATGCATTGTGTGCGAATAAAATACATCACTTGAATAGGCCGGAAGTAATAAGCATGTGTTCGTTGTTGGACTGATAAAACATGTGCATTTAATGACAATTGGGAATAATTATTGCGATTAGGCCTATATACCAACATTAAATTGTCAATGTTCTCGGATCGCGTAAAACATATGAAATATAGATGTGCTATACATTTGAAACTATGCAACTCCTTATTGTAAGCTGTCGCTGACAACTTAGCGAAATGATACAATTGCGTTTAATAATAATGTAATTGACTTAATAGAGACATAAGTGTCTCAATGAAAAATATAGCAAAGACGCTAAACATGCGTAAATAATGTGTAAGTGGAACCATAGAAAAATGCAGTTGAAAAAGAGGTCAGTGTCATAGTCTCTTCTACAAATGTAAATTGCAATAATATCTGCAATATTATTCACTAAATTATTAAAAAAGAACACGGGACAATGATATGTTATTTTCGACCAATATGCGTGTTAACTGACTGTATGCAAAGCTTAGAAGTGATATACTCATAATCTACAAATTGCTATAAAGTTATCATGTATATGTTTTTATGTATGTAAGTCGTTTGTCGAAACATTACTTTGGTTAAAGTTATAAAACAACTAAGGATAAATACGTATAAAATACAATATGTATGCACAATATAAAACACAAACTAACTAAAGGTCAAATGGCACTATTCGTTTAAAAAACAGCTGCACTGAAATTCCAAATACATCCCATTACAAACAACGGAAAAAAACTGACGATATCCGGTTAATATAAACTGTATATTTTATATAATAAACATCACATGTCTATAAAATTCAAGAAACACTTGCACAAATATAATATATTATTTTTTGGTAATTTTTGAGACAAATGTTATTCAACCGAAATCTACATGTTTAAAACTCTTATGACAATTACGGTACAAAAAAAATAACAAAAACGGTTGACAAATGTAACGAACATAAATTTTGCAATAAACAGCGTATGTTGTTATCCGATATAATCGTAATTGAGTCTGTTTGCAGATGCTGTTAGGCCAATGGGCTAGCCGACATATTCAACAGTGAAACAAGAAAAGCGTCTGAAATATCATAAACAAAAACGTGACTGGAGCTGGTGTTGACATTTCCTGTCAATTAAACATGAGCCAGAACGGAAGCAAGAATGAAGATCTAGACAAGGGGGTCCTTTACTACATGTATGATGAAAGTTCGAGACATATGTCGATTTTAATTGTTGTTGAATTATGCAATTTTTGTTTGCGAAAGCTGTATCATTAACATACTTTAATCAATAAACATATATAATTACCTTAACTGGCTATGCAAAATTAGAGAAATAAATACAAGTAATAAATGTTTGTGTTACAATGATGAAGTTGAAGCACTTTAATAAACAAATAATTAATTATAATGTATTCCTTTGTTCAAATTAATAAATCATACGTTTATTGCGATCTTAAAATCAATAATTGTATGTATTGCTATTGTCAAAATGCATGATTGATGGCGAGTTTATTCCCTGTATCGGAAGAGTTATGTCACTATTTGACTTATTACATATTAATTATAACAATAGCATGACATTGGTTTTAAGCGAAAAATAGTCATAGCACTGTGAACAGTTATGCCAAATAACACATGGTAAAGGATGACTCTGCTTTTGTTTGGTATACCTGCTCTATGCAGAGCTGTAACTTATGACCTTTAAATGTTACCTTGACGTTTGGGCAACGAAATGTGTCTTACAATCAACAATCATCCGCTTGAAAGTAATTCTGGTTGAGTTATTGGAACAAAACAATGTTGGTAAAGTTACGTCCACACACGTTCTTTCTATATGAGACCTTAAGCGTATTAACTCTTGATAAAGACGACAAGAAGTCAACGTTCTGTTATTTGTGTTCTTGTTTGTGAACCGAACGCGAAATGAAAATATAAAAGACATCGCTGCCAACTAACGACGTCCGTTTTGATACAATTATGCGTTCAAACGTACTTGAGCATTATGGGTTAACGAAGATATTTAGTTAATTGTGCAATACCAGACCAATATTAAAAACATCATTACATGGCTTGAACAAGTATTTTTCAAGAACTTCAATTTTGACAAATTTATTTCATGAGACAATTAAAATATAAACATATTGTGTTCCTATTATGAAAAGAAGACACACGTGCACAGTTTGAACTAAACATATAATTTATTCAGGAATTCTAAATAAATAAAACGTACATAGCTTTATTAGAAATAATTTCTATATGGTTCTTACATTGCATTTAAACCGGATGAATACGTATGTTGATAGTTTAAGTCATAAGTCGATTGTAATTGTTGTTGAATTATGCAAGTTCTGTCTTCGCAATCTGTATCATGACTATTGTTTAATGAATGAACATTCACAATTACCTTAACTGACAACTAAAAAATCATAAGTTAATTGCGATCTAAAAATCAATAATTGTATTGAGTGCTATAATTGTAAGATGCATGATTGATTCCGAATTTATTCCTAAAATCAGATGAGTAAAGTGAATATTTGACTTATTACATATTAATTATTACATTAGCATGGCATTGGTTTTAAGCGATAAGCAGCCATAGCATGGGTAACAGATATGCCAAATAGCAAATACCAGACCAATATTAAAGACATCATTACATCGCTTGCACAAGTGTCTTTCAAGTGCTTCACTTTGTACAAATTTATTACATGTGGCAAATCAAATATAAACCATCTGTATTCCAATAATGAAAAGAAGGCAGAAATGCAAAGGTTGAAATAAATATATATTCAAGACTAAAATATAAATAAAACGTACCTAGTTTTATTAGAAATTAGTTTTGAAATGGCTCTGAAATTGCATTAAAACGGACATATACGTATTATTCAATCCAGCTGCCGTCTGTTTCAACATGAACAAAAAATACACCTTAAAATAAAAGCAATAGTCAACCAATCCACTGTTGAAAAACCATTTAAAAAAAAATTACTTCCGCGATGTAAGCTTGATACATTATTAGGTACCACTGTCGGTTCAACTTCTGACAGAATGATTATTTAATGGCCATGCCATACGACTATTATTAAATACATCAACACATTGCTATGTTCTAATACAACCTTATGTTGCATGCACTTCACTAAAAGGTATTTCGTGTATAGCACTTAAAACTATTTTTTTAAGAAGTCCATTTTGTTATTGTCAATTTCGTTCAAGAGTGATTAAATATAGACTAAGTCTAGGAATTTATTTTTACTGTAGTGATGAAATTTAGTGTAAATGTTATGATTGTTCTAAATTATTCCGTCTTTAATAGTAGTCTTTCAGATTTAACGAGAGTTTTTCTCTGTACACGATATCTGTGAAGTGTCAATATACATGGATTCTAAGTAAATATCCATTCAGGGCTTGCAACATCAGACGAATCCGAGCAATTGTGAAACCAGGAAATATTATACGTCTACTTTTTAAAACGTTAATGAACTCACTGGCATTTTATAAGGGAATATCCCTCAATAGTCAATATTTCCTTTTTACATTGCAAAATAAAGAAAAAACATGTGACTTATTTCGCATTTTACTGCCCATAAATTTCATTCTGACAAACTTTTCAAAATACAGTTGTTGATTTTTGCAAGCACTGCGTAAATTTACGCACTTAAATGAACATCAAAATACCAGATAATTTTACAAACGATTCAAGGCAATAAAAAAAAATTCCCAAGTACTGCGTAAATTTACGAACTCATTGTTGACAAAAAAAGAAAAATTTAAGTTTGAAATTCAAATATACGACACTTTTAACTACAATATATGATCGTTCTGCATAAGTCAAGCTCTTCGTAAATTTATGCACTTTAATCCAAATAAAAGCCCTGGTAATATCTCCAATGGAAGTGCGTAAATTTACAAATTAATTTATGGCAAAAAATATATATATTTTAGACATTCAAATATACAACACTTTTAACTAAAATATATGATCATTCTGCATAAATCAAGCTGTTCGTAAATTTACGCACATACATCCAAATTAAAACCCTGGCAATTTCTCCAATGGAAGTGCGTAAATTGACGAACTTATTTATGGCAAAAGATAGCAATATTATAGTTTGAAATTCAAATATACGACACTTTTAACTAAAATATATGATCTTTCTGCATATGTCAAGCTATTCGTAATTTTACGCACTTTAATCCAAATAAAAATCCTGGACATGTCTCAAGTGGCAGTGCGTAAATTTACGAACTAATTTATGGCAAAAGATAGCAATATTAGTTTGAAATTCAAATATACAACACTTTTAACTAAAGCATATGATCTTTCTGAATAAGTCAAGCTCTTCGTTAATTTACGCACTTACATCAAAATAAAAACCCTGGCAATATCCATAATGGTAGTGCGTAAATTTACGAACTAATTTATGGCCAAAAATAGCAATATTATAGAAATTCAAATATTCAACACTTTTAACTAAAATATATGATCTTTCTGCATAAGTCAAGATCTTCGTAAATTTACGCACTTAAATCCAAATAAAAACCCTGGCAATTCCTCCAAAGGAAGTGCGTTAATTTACGAACTTATTTATGGCAAAAGATAGCAATACATGTATTATAGTTTGAATTAAAATATAGCCTTGCGTAAATTAACGCACTTTAATGAACATCAAAATACCAGATAATTTTGCAAACAATTCAAGGTAATAGAAACAAAATTCCCAAGTACTGCGTAAATTTACTAGTTTATGACAAAAGATATCAATATTATAGTTTGAAATTCAAATTTACGACACTTTTCACTAAAATATATGATCTTTTTGCATAAGTCAAGCTCTTCGTAAATTTACGCACTTTAATCCAAATAAAAACCCTGGTTATTTCTCCAATGGAAGTGCGTAAATTTACGAACTAATTTATGGCAAAAGATAGCAATATTATAGTTTGAAATTCAAATATACAACACTTTTAATTAAATTATATGATCTTCTTGCATAAGTCAAGCTCTTCGTTAATTTACGCACTTAAATCAAAATACGAACCCTGGCAATTTCTCCAATGGAAGTGCGTACATTTACGAACTAATTTATGGCAAAAGATAGCAATATTATAATTTGAAATTCAAATATACAACACTTTTAACTCAAATATATGATCTTTCTGCATTAGTCAAGCGCTTCGTAAATTTACGCACTTAAATCCAAATAAAAACCCTTGACATTTCTCAAGTGGCAGGGCGTAAATTTACGAACTAATTTATGGCAACAGATAGCAATATTATAGTTTGAAATTCAAATATACAACACTTTTAACTCATATATATGATCTTTCTACATCAGTCAAGCTCTACGTAAATTTACGCACTTAAATCCAAATAAAAACCTTGGACATTTCTCCACTAGTAGTGCGTAATTTTACGAACATATTTATTGTTAAGAGGTCAGTAATATTGTACTTTGAATATTACAAATACCACAGATTTCTGACTAGTTTTCTATATAAGCAAAGCCTTGCGTGAATTTACACACTTTATTCAAAATCACAATTCCATATTTTTTAACAAACTTCTCGAAATAATAAACAAAAATTGTCCCAAGCACTGCGTAAATTTACAAACAAAGTCATGGTAAAACAAAACAGTAGATTTACTTTGCATTTACAAATACAACATTTTTCAAACTATTTTTCTACATAAGCAAAGCTCTCCGTAAATTTACGCACATAAAATCTACATCAAACCAGATAGTTTTACCAACTTTTCAAACAGTCAAACAAAATTGTGCAAAGCACTTTTCTACATTAGCCAAGCTCTGCATACATTTACGCACTTTAATCAATATAAAACCCTGGTAATTTTGCAGACTATTTAGAAACTAAAAGTATCTCAAGTGGCAGTGCGTAAATTTACGAACTAATTAATGGCAAAAGATAGCAATATTATTGTTTGAAATTCAAATATACAACACTTTTTACTAAAATATATGATCTTTCTGCATAAGTCAAGCTCTTCGTTAATTTACGCACTTTAATCCAAATAAAAACTGGAATTTTCTCAAGTGCTAGTGCGTAAATTTACTAAGTAATTTATAGCAAAATATAGCAATATTATTGTTTGAAATTCAAACATAAAACACTTTTTACTAAAATGTATGATCTTTCTGCATAAGTCAAGCTCTTCGTAAACTTACTCACTTAAATAAAAAAAACTTGACAATTTCTCCAATGGAAGTGCGTAATTTACTCACTAATTTATGGCAAAAGCAGTGCGTAATTTTACGAACTTATTAATTGTAAAGAGGTAAGTAACATTGAACGTTGAATTTCAGAAATACAACATATTTCTGACTAGCTTGTTACATAAGCCAAGATACGCATACATTTATGCACTAAAATCAATATAAAACCCTTGCAATTTTACAGACTATTAGAGTTGTAAACAAAAGTTGTCCCTCGCACTGCATACATTTACGAGCTAATTTGGAAAAAAAGATCAGTTATTATACCCACGCTTTTCGGAGAAAAAGTGGGGATTATGTGGTTATCTCCGCTGTCCTTCCGTCCTGGCCACTATCTTCTCCTACACTATAGACAATCCCAGAAATCGATTACCACCCGAATTACCCGCCCCTGAATACTCTCGCGCGCCTTCAAAACGGTACTGAAGAAATAAATATGGAGCTATATATGTGTGTAAAGGTCCCTACGCAAAACAAGGAAGCGAAACAGTTTTATCAAATATATTTGAGGATTTAAATAGTTTCTGTTATCAATCTGACAACCACATAATAGTTCGTGTTTTTTTTTATAAATATAATTTACGTAATTAGTAGAAATAAGATTCATTTGCATTCGTTTAAGATTAATAAAACACAGCATGGACATGGTGTAGGTCCCTGGCATGAATAAGGTCTAGATTGTCATTAAACATGTTATTTAAAGGTGACGCGTGATATCTTATCTTAATTTCGGTATCTACACATGTGCAGACATGTGTTGTCACGGGCAAACCCATAAACGCTTTTAATCCACACTTGGAACATCGTCTCCCATTTAGCGAATTCGTTCGCGCCTTGATCGCTGATGTTTTTTTTTCAAGAGATGTGTGTTGGTGTCATTAATAATCCGTAATTAAAGTAAAATAAATCACTTATTGTGTTCGCGTTTTTATTTTTTAAGCGTAAATTTAGATCGTTTTACGAAAATAAATTTAATAAAGACATACGTTAAGGAAATCTAGAGAGCACAATTGGAACAATTTAAGTTTATTTAAGGCTCATTATTTTTCATGTTGAACATTTCAATCGTGAATTAAGATGTTATTAAGAAAATTTAATAATATTTCAGGCAACATGTAAAACGTTATTTAAATAGTGATATAAGAAAGTCGTAGACAAAAGCTGATATGTCCTTTTCAATAAAAAAGTATGACACATCCTGACATCTTACACAGTTTTGCAAGCGAATAACTCCGATACTTGTTCATTTAAATCACAAAATTCATTTCCAGCTAGATATTTTTGTATTAGCTTGAGAGCGATTTTTAAATAAAAGATTGCTAAAAACCACTTTAGTTTTAGACTAAACTAGATACATAATTTAAATTTAAAAAAATCTCTTCCTGAAATCTTACAGAGTTTCGATGTAATAAAGATTTACGGAACAATTTTAGAATCACAAACTTCATTTCGGCTATAGATTTGTATATTTCCTTTAAAATGACACTAACAAGGGAAATATTAATAGCGAAATGGTAGCTGTTTAGACAAACAAAGATATGTATTATTCAATAAAAGAAGTCGTCTTCAGTCTTTAATCTTACAATGTTTCTTAATGAATATCTCCGGAAAGTATAGAAAGTACGACATTTAATAAGAAATAATATAGGCTTAAACTAAGGCAGATATCAATATAATTGTCTACATCGACCTTAAATCTATCTTTATTAATATCAAAGATCTATAAAAAATAATTGGTCTGAATGGATGTTTCCAATCTGTATATATTGATAGATCTTTGTTAATATCTCCGGCACTATTTACGCTAAAATCACAACGTTTACTTCAGACTTTAGATATTTTTATGCCTTTATAATTATGCTTGAATAATTTTATTCCATAAAGAAATAATTAAATTTTATACAAAGACATTACTGAAAGGTATGCTTAAAAATGCCAACTCGGCCTTAAACATTACGTGTTGTCACTGAATATTGTTGCAAAGGCACATATTTTATGAATCTATCGTGTATATTTTTTATTTAAATTATATTGATTTACGATCTGATACATATCGACACTTGGTTTGACGATTCACTTGTTTTCAATCCTACTGTGCGAAGTCATAAAGTACTGATTATTGGAATAAAGCGGGTGTACACTATGATAATGTAATCTGTTAAATTCTTCAGTACCGTTTTCAATCGCGGGTTACGTAATAGCCAATATGGCGGCGCCCATATTATCGATTCTGGGATTGTCTATTGGCACTAGCACCTTGAAAATTATACACTATGAGCATATGTGCGATGGTGATGGCGACGGAATTTTGATATGACCCCTGGGTCAAAAGTTATGGGGTTGGGTGGGGCCGGCCGGATCAGAGATTTCCAACATGACCCCAATCTATAAACAAGAGAAGACAACTATATTAAGCATTTTTTAAGAATGATGGCCCTTTTTTCACTTAGAATATGCATATTATTGATAAATCTATGTTAAAGTTTGCGTACCACTTCAAATATTTTCTATGTCTCTTAACATATTGCTATCATAGTTTGCATACTTCTTCACCAGCATGACCCCAATCTATAATAAACAAAAGCAGATAACTGTATCAATTATTTTGTAAGGATAATGACACTTTTTTCACTTAAACAAATGAAAATTGTGTTCAGTTTTGTGTTTAGGTCTATTTTTTTCCTTAAGTATCAAAGCTATTGCTTTCATGCTTGCAACACTTACTGTACAACACTTTTAATTACTATAATAAGGGAACTTTGCAGGCAAATTTTTGTTACTCTGACTGGCATTTTGACAGAATTATGGCCCCTTTTATACTTAGATAATTGAACATTTGGTTAAGTTTTGTGTGTTGGTCCATTTTCCTCCTAAAGTATCATAGCTATAATTGCTTTCAGACTTGGAACACTCGCTAACGATCATAAGGCTTAGAAAACTGTACAGGAAAAGTTGCATAACTCATGTTGGCATTTTAACGGAATTATGGCTCTTTATTTGACTTAGTCACTTTGAATATTTTGTTAAATTTTGTGTTTAGATCAACTTTACTCCTAAAGTATCAAGGCTATTGCTTTCAACTTCAAATACTTTCTTATTATTATGAGGATATTGTATCTGGTAAGTTTAATTTGACTTTGACCTTTGAATGACCTAAATTAATAAATTTTGCTTAAGTTGCCATAACTTCTTTATTTATGATCAGATTTGATTTATACTTTGACAAAACAACACTTCCCTGACATACCACAATGGACTATACCCAAACCATCCCCCACGCCCCATCCCAGAATCGCCCCCCCCCCCCTCAAAAAAAATTGTTTCCTTATTTTTTCTTATTTTAAAAATATCATCTAATAAATTACAATCCCCTCCACATTATATCCCCTCTCCATCCCCACCCCCCTCACCAAAAATGATTTTTTTAAACATGGTAAAAACAACACAAATATTTATTTATTTCGTTTTTGCAAGACCATCCCACCCAAGCTAAAGCTATCAAACTTGAAATAAAATCTTATTACTTTGTTTAATGTCTTTACAAATTTTCAGTAGATTGTGGAAAATATACCTGAACTCAGAAACGTCTATTAAGTACAACTTCTTTAAAACATAAGCGATCAATATGTTTCAATATGGTCCTCTTCCACATAGAATATGACTATATTACCTTGACCTTATTGAATATGAACAATTTTCCCATGATGGCTTACGTTATACTGTCAAGCACTTGAAACGTCGAGCGCGCTGTCTTCTGACAGCTCTTGTTTAGTTGAATTGTTGTGAATTTTGTTATGCGAGCGTAATACTTGAGTTTGGGTCTGTAAATAAGACATTATTGGAAATGCAAGAGATTTGCTTATGAGTTGAAATGTTTGAAGTTTTGATATACCAGCACAACATTTTGAAATTTTGTCTCTAAATAGGGAATGTTTGGAAATTTATGAGCCACTCACTTTCTGTTTAAATTTATAAATTTTGTTTCGCTTGCATAACATTTGAGTTTGGGTCTGTAAATATGAAATTATTCGAAATAAAAGGGATTGGCTTATGAGTTGAAATGTTTGGAGTTTTGTTACGCCGGCATAACATTTGGAATGTGGGTCTGTAGAAAAGGAATGATTGGAAACTTGAGAGCAATGCACTTTCTGGTTAAATATTACTTATATTGTTTTGCCGGCATAACATTTTAGATTAGGTCTGTAAATAAGTAATGATTCAAATGTGAGCGATTTGCTTTTGAGTTGAAATGTTTGGAATTGTGTTACGCTGACATACAATTTTAAGTTTTGGTCTGTAAATAAGAAATCATTCAAAATGCAAGTGTTCGCTTTGGAGTTAAAATGTTTGGAATATTGTTTTACTGATATAACATTTTAAGTTTTGTGTGTAAATAAGAAATCATTTGAAATGCAAGTGATTCACTTGATTCATTTTAGAGTTAAAATGTTAATAAGTCCAAATCATTCGGAATGCAAGCGATTCACTTTTAAGTTAAAATGTAATGAATTTTTGAAATTCAAAGTATACTATATTTTTTCATTTTTCCAAATAAATACAGTAGTTCGTAAATTTACGCAATTTTTGTTTACAACTTCAAATAGTCTGTAAAATTGCCACGGGTTTATATTGATTTAAGTGCATAAATGTATGCAAAGCTTGACTTATGTAGAAAGCTAGTCAGAAATCTGTTGTATTTCTGAAATTCAAAGTACACTATTACTCACCTCTTTACAATAAATAAGTTCGTAAAATAACGCACTGCTTTTGCCATAAATTAGTTCGTAAATATACGCACTGCCACTAGAGAGAAATTTCCAGGGTTTATATTTTGAATTCAGTGCGTAATTTACGAAGAGCCTGACTTATGCAGAAAGGTCATATATTTTAGCTAAAAATGTTGTATATTTGAATTTCAACACTATTATATTGCTATCTTTTGCCATAAGTTAGTTTGTAAATTTACCCAGTGCATGAGACAATTTTTGTTTACAAATTCAAATAGTCTGTAAAATTGCAAGTGTTGTATGTTGATTTAAGTGTGTAAATTTAAGCAGAGCTTGGCTTATGTAGAAACGTGCTTTGGACAATTTTGTTTGTTTGAAAAGTTGGTAAAAATATCAGGTATTTTGATGTAGATTTTAAGTGAGTAAATTTACTCAGAAGTTGGCTTATGTAGACAGATAGTTAGAAAATTGTTGCATTTATAAAATGCAAAGTATAGCTCTTCTGTTGTGTTTTATTTATTCGTAAATTTACGCAGTGCTTGGGACAATTTTTGTTTACACCTTAAAATAGTCTGTACAATTGCAAGGGTTTTTAAAATTTATATTGATATAAGTGCATAAATATATGCAGAGTTTGGCTTATGTAGAAAGCTAGTCAGAAATCTGTGGAATTTCTTAAATTCAAAGTACAAAATACTGACCTTTTTACAATAAATTAGTTCTTAAATTTACGCACTGCAACTGGAGAAATTTCCATGGTTTTTAAGTTGATTTCAGTGCGTAATTTACGAAGAGCTTGACTTATGCAGAAAGGTCATACAATTTAGTTAAAAGTGTCGTATATTTGAATTTCATACTGTAATATTGCTATGTGTTCCCATTAATTAGTTCGTAAATTTGCGCACTGCCACTTGCGACAATTTCTGTTTACAACTTCAAATTGTCTGCAAAATTACCAGGGTTTTATATTGATTTAAGTGCGTAAATTTACGCAGAGCTTGGCTTATGTAGAAAGAGTTTAACAAATGTTGTATTTGTAAAATGCAAAGTATAACTCTACTGTTTTGTTTTACCATGACTTTGTTTGTAAATTAACGCAGTGCTTGGGACAAGTTTTTTTTAATATTTCGAGAAGTTTGTTAAAAAATCTAGTATTTTTATTTTGATTAAAATGTGTAAATTTACGCAAGGCTTGGCTTATATAGAAAGCTAGTCAGAAATCTGTTGTATTTCTGAAATTCAAAGAACAATATAACTGACCTCTTTACCATAAATATGTTCGTAAAACTACGCACTACTAGTGGATAAATTGCCAGGGGTTTTATTTGGATTTAAGTGCGTTAATTTACGAAGAGCATGACTGATGCAGAAAGATCATATATTTGAGTTAAAAGTGTTGGATATTTCAATTCAAATCTATAATACTGCTATCTTTTGCCATAAATTAGTTCGTAAATCTGTGCAGAAAGATCATATATTTTAGTTAAAAGTGTTGTATATTTGAATTTCAAACAATAATATTGCTATCTTTTGCCATAAATTAGTTCGTAAATTTAAGCACTGCCACTTGAGAAATGTCCAGGGTTTTTATTTGAATTAAAGTGCGTTAATTTACGAAGAGCTTGTCTAATGCAGAAAGATAATATATTTTAGTTAAAAGTGTCGTATATTTGAATTTCAAACTATAATATTGCTATCTTTTGTCATAAATAAGTTCGTAAATTTACGCAGTATTTGGAAATTGTTTTCTATTACCTTGAATCGTTTGTAAAATTATCTGGTATTTCAATGTTCATTCAAGTGCGTAAATTTACGCAAGTCTTATGTTGAAAGTTACTTTGAAAAAATATTGTATTTGTGAAATTCAAACTACCGCATGACTTTTTTTAATAAATTAGTTTGTAAATTTTCGCACTGCTTGGGACAGCTTTTGCATAGTTCTTTGATTTCTATGTAAAATTATAAAGATTTAAGTGCGTAAATTTACGCAGTGCTTTCAAAAATCAACAACTGTATTTTGAAAAGTTTGTCAGAATAAAATTTATGGGCAATAAAATGAGAAATACATCACACGTTTTGCTTCATTTTGCAACGTTCAATGGGAATATTGAGGGATATTCCCTTAAAACATGCCAGTGAGTTAATGAAGCATTTTAAATTGCCATCGCAATGAGGTTGTTTTATAGATGCATTGACGCCACAGACGTAATACGCGTTTGAAACCGATTACATAATATAATAGCGTATTTAAAAAGCAATCAAGCAGAAAATAGTTAGCAGGATATGTTATTTTAACATATCACTAACACATATATCAAACAACAATTAATTTATAAAAGAAAAAAATCCGCTATTTTTATTTAGCAAAAACATGGTCTTCCTCACACATGATGTTCTGAATACTTGAATTATGTAACATGTTGGAGCATTTATGCAATAAAACATACATTAAACAATTTAATGATTAGCAATATTAATTTCTTTTTTATCATTTTGGTAGTGTTAAGTTTCATATTAGTGAATATCTAGTTAAAGTCAACTCATTAAGAAATATAAACATCCCCTTATATGTCGGTGTCTAAATGCAACCAGCAGGTTGATACATGTATTTATAACGAAAGTAAATCAGCGTTTAGAAAACCGACTAACTACATGAGTTTCTACGAATAAATTGTAAATGCATGATACTACTAAATAAATAATCGCTAGAAAAAACAGCCCGAAATAGTGTTAATTAGAAAATTGTGCTATTGTGTGCATTAATTCAATGATAACGGGATTTGATAACTATGAAGCTGGTTATTACAATTATCTTAGAATTGAGGAAAAATGTTTGCGAAAACAAATTGTCTGAAATTTATTTGGAGATAATCGCAACATAAGGTTGTGCACAAACACGTGCATGAATGCATCTAACTAATAACGTTGCATTTGACTAATTCTACCACGTGTTTACAAGGTTACGATTGATAAATAATTATACAGCTATCGACAGATACTTAACACGTAACAGTTTACGCCCTTATTTGTGGAAGCGGTAGATGTGCTGTGAATACAAATTGATGTTTTTGTCAGGTAACGACTCAACGGCTGTTTACTATGATGAAGCATTTGATTCTAGTAAGAAATGATCTGTGTTTCTTGTCCATTTATAATTATTTCCTATGCTTTGCATTTTAAACAGTAATTATTATTTTTATTGTTTGCATTTCAAAACAAAAACGGTATATGTTGTCAAGGATAAGAGAGAACAAAATTAAAACTATATTGTATAGTCCCGCGGATCTGGTTTTATTATATAAATTTAAAAAACCAAAATCTGATTTAATTCCGAAGTACAACACTACAACACTTCAGATGAAACGGCCACCGGAAAAACTTTGCGAAACCGAAATTTCGCAAACTTAAGTACCCTTTTTCTTAAAGATTTGCTACTTTGAGACATAGTATGCGATAAAAGTCTTATCGTTGATTAATAATTGGTTATTTTCACTCAAAAAACGCGTTTTCTTCACTATGAAATTTATAAGCAAAGTTGGGTTCCCATGGTATTTTTGCATTTTCCCATGGGATTTTCGATTTTCCCATGGGATTTTTTCTCCCATGGGATTTTTTTTCTCCCATAATTTGCAAATGGGAGAAAAATCCCATGGGATTTTGAACATTTTAAAAAACGTGTTTTATTTGCGTTTGCAAGTATTTTAACGTTATTGAAGGACTGTATATTGGTTTTATGCCAATTATATATAAAAATATTTAGTAATAAAAAAATCCCATTTTAAAATGGGAGAAAAAAATCCCATGGGATTTTTTTCTTATTTTGAGAGATTTATTCATGAAACTTTCAGAAACATCATATTTTATGAAATGATGAACAACTACGATATTTTAATGCGTTTAGTCGTGTTTAAAAAAAAAAAAAAATCCCATGGGATTTTTAAATCCCATGGGATTTTTATCCCATGGGATTTTTTCTCCCATGGGATTTTTTCCAATGGGATTTTTCAGTTTCGTAAGCCGAATAAGTTTCTTAATGCGAAAAACAACAATAAAGGAAATAATAATTATAATTTTGAATAATAAATTGAATAATATAAATAACATGAATATTTTTAAAATGAGTTACAATTAAAAGTTTATGCTAGTAGAACTTATCATTTCTTGTTCGAGCAGATGGTTGAGTCCAATTGGTGAGTATGCCAGCTTAGAACCAGTATAAATGCATCGCAGACAGACAACGCTGTCATACTGTACACACCGCTGAGTAACAATCTTTATTGCATTTCATTTTGCAACAGAAAATGAACTCCGTAGTATAATTGATCTTATATATGCCCTCTGCTTTTGAAAGCGTGCAACACATTAACATAACAATAAGTCCATGCCAAAAACTATGTGCAAATTCCATTCAAAGCTATATACACATTATAAAGGTCAGATGACCCGCGTCATGCGAAAATGGGTCTTATGTCATATGCGGCCGAAGTTGGTCCATCCTAGCTTGTCCAACCGCGCAGTCTGGTCAGGTACTACGCTGACTGATATATAAAGTCAAGTCATGATTCGTGGTCTCATATCCAAACTCGGTAGCTCCTGTGCGAAACTTTCACCGGAAACGACGGCACCGAGACGGGCGCTCGAACTTTGCGGATGCGCGTTATATGTTATATATAATAGCGCGATGTGTTTTTTCTTGCCTCAAATTAGTAAGCCCAATCAGCGTTTTATTGTGTTCTTTGCTTCTACTTTTAACAAGAACTTCAACTGATACGAACATTAATTTTATTTTAATATGTTTATTTAATGCTCGGAAAACTCATTGTATATTTAGACTAATACTTATAAAACAAAGTCGGGTTTTCAACATCTGTTTTCTGCATAAAAATTGTTATTCCAAACCAGATTTTACGCACTTTACTGTACAAAATACCGTTAGGGCCACCGTGGTTACTCATTAAAATCCAGAGGGCGAGAATGCGAGAACGCGAAAGTACGATGACGACAGTGCGACAATACGATGGCGACAATGCGTTCGTACGATTGCGAAAACGCGCTAGTACGATGACGAAAATGCGACAGTGCGGCAATACAATGGCGGCAGTGCGATAGTACGGGGGCGACAATGCGATAGTCATATCGTACTGTCGCCGTGGTATCATCGCAATGTCGCCATCGTTCTATCGCATTGTCGCCATCGTATTGTCGCACTGTCGCCATCGCATTTTCGAATTGCCGCCATCATACTATCGCGTTATCGCATTGGCACCATCGTACTATCGCACTGTCGGCTATCGCCATCGTATTGTCGCACTGTCGTCATCGTATTTTCGCACTGTCGTCATCGTATTATCGCACTATCGAACTGTAGTATTGTCGCCATCGTACTATCTCACTGTCGCCATCGTATTGTCGCACTGTCGTCATCGCACTGTCTGATTGTCGTCATCGTATTATCGCGTTCTCGCATTGTCGCCATCGTACTATCGCATTGTCGCCATCGTATTGTCACCCTGTCATCATCGTATTGTCACATTGTCGCCATCGTACTATCGCGTTCTCGCGTTCTCGCCCTCTGGATTTTAATGTGTAACCACGATGGCACTAACGGTATTCCGTAATACTGCTAAAGCACAGTATGATTAGGTCACTCCCAATGCTCAAATCTCTATGTCTATTTTAGTAACAACACATGTCTATGGAAGGATATTTAGGTAAAAGTTACATCATTCGTGGTGAATATTTACATTATGGGATAATGTAAAAATCATCCGAGATAATAATAATAACCCAAGCAAACAACAATAAACATAGGTTAGTTAGTATACACTGTGCTTTAGCAACCATGCATAATGAATGTTTATGACTTCGGACCGTTGTGATCAAATTTAAAAAAGCAAGATGGTATGTATGCGGCACACAACACATAGATAATTATAGTTTTATACCTTAAACGTAGTTCATCAAAATAAAGATAAGTTATTATCTATGTAATACTTAAATTAGGTTTATAACGTATGCATATTGTTTAAAACTTGTGAAATGTGATTCGTAAGCCGACGACAACATTATCATTCGGACCCTTCTCCCCACCTAACAATCGAGATTAAACACCTGTGGAGATCCCGATCGTATCAATGAATAAACCGGTTCAATGATGTCAAGTCAAATAAAACATACTATTACTATCCAAATAAATATCTATCAAAAAATGTAAATTGATATACCTACTTAACTAAAACTAAACTTAAACGATTAGCAAGAAAAATATATAAAGAAGAAGCAGGCAAAGTAGACAAATTAATTGTAACATATGTTTTCTCAGTCTCCCACTGTTGAACAATATAAATAGTATTTATCGCCACCCCAAAAGGGATCTTTATCACACGTTTGGCTCAACTAATATATAATTGTGACAGGACAAACTGTCAACAAATACCTTGTTAATGTTTTATACATAACTCCAATCAAAGGTCAACTTCCAAGGAAACTGCGGCATGTTAAAACTGTTGATTATGACAAAATGTTGTTTAGTACAAATCAGTACAATAGCGTCTGTTATGTGGCCTATACTAATCCAGTTAAATAAAACTTTAATCGCAGAAAAGTTTAGATTCTTTACACCTTTAAAGGGGCCTTTACACAGATTTTGGCATTTTTTTTAACTTATTCATTAAATGCTTTATATTGATAAATGTAAACATTGGATCATAAAAGCTCCAGTAAAAAATCAAGAAAAAAAATAAAAAAAAGGAAATGTACATTGCCCGGAGCAGGGTTCGAACCAGTGACCCCTCGAGTCCTGTAGTATAAACGCTTAAGCCTACTGAGCTATTCCGCCGAGTACACATTCTCGACGTATTTTATACCTTATATAAGCAATCTTCGTAGTTTCACAAAATTTAACGACAAAAACAGAACTCTCCAAATTATTCAATCGTTTCGCGTTGCAACGCTTTATAATTTTTAGGTTTTAAAATCGTCTAAAGATGCATATAATGGCTATATTAGAGCATGGTTAATGTTCAGTATTACTGTTTCCTCACAAATATCATAACTAAAACGAAAACTTACGAATCTGAAACAACTTTTTAAATTTTGTCAATTTACCAAAGCGTGAAAAGATCCCTTTAAGAAAATATATATAACAGTTCTTTTCCTGTTTTAACAAAATGATACATTTAAAAATAAATTATGAAGCATCGCTAGCAATATTAGAAAGAGAAGTAGAAGGAGAATTATTATCAATAGTAGCAGTAGCAGCAGCAGCAGCAGTAGCAGCAGCAGCAGTAGCAGTAGCAGAATCAGTAGCAGTAGCAGTAGCAGTAGCAGTAGCACTAGCAGTAGCAGTAGAAGTAGCAGTATCAGTAGCAGTAACAGTAGCAGCAGCAACAGCAGCAGAAGCAGCAGCAGCAGCAGTAGCAGTAGCACTATCAGAAGCAACAGCAGCAGCGGCAGTGGCAGCGGCAGTGGCAGTGGCAGTAGCAGTGGCAGTAGCAGTGGCAGTAGCAGTGGCAGTAGCAGTGGCAGTAGCAGTAGCACTATCAGTAGCAGCAGCAGCAGCACTGGCAGCGGCAGTGGCAGCGGCAGTGGCAGTGGCAGCGGCAGTGGCAGCGGCAGTTGCAGCGGCAGTGGCAGTGGCAGCGGCAGCGGCAGCAGTAGCAGTAGCAGTAGCAGTAAGAGTAGCCGAAGCAGTAGCAGTAGCGGCTTTTTGCTTTTTTGTTTTAGAAGTGTTTGTCGTATAAGAAGAACGCAAGGAAGACAAATTAATTGTAACATGTGTTATCTTAGTTTCCGTTGTAGTAGTATTTGTTGTATCTACACAGCCATTTTTCAGTCACCTGAGAGACATGTTTTTATAAGAGATTTAATTGTGGACCAATACATCGTGTATTAATATCAGTGTACCCACTGGGACACCACATGGGGCGAGGCTTAACAGATAAACTAGGCCTTCAATTAATTATGCGCCTAGAGGCAAACAATACTATAACTTACTGATAATTTTAGGATTGGGATGTGTTTGTATCTTATTTGAAATTAGCTAGCTTAATTCAAAAACTAATTATAGCCTCAATATTATCACAAGAACATCATCACATATTCATTGTGCAATATATAATCATATCACCATCACAATATGCCAGAGCGTTAGTATTTATTGTGCATACATATCCTACAGCAACATTTACAAAACTTATTACAAACCAACCGCTCAAGCTTTAATTAAGATTGATTTCAATTTATATTATGACATACATTAAAGATCACTG